>NC_133289.1:19261383-19274661 GCF_005239225.2 Populus alba
GTCTGTATAAGAAGATGTATAATCTTACTCTCCGTTTCCTTAAGGCTTATAAAGCAACTTCAGAAGCTCTGTGAAGGAAAACTCTAACTCTCCTTTCAAATTCAGCATGGTGTCTGTTGAGCCACTCTGAGCAACTTCATTAAATGTAACATACAGTGTTGTTGTCTCCCTCCAAGCGTACAATGCGAACTGGAAAGGATTCATTATCTTCTTTCCTTCAAGTATATATCTGCATTAATTAAACTCGTATAATCATAAAAAAGGAAAATGGAAAAGAACTGGCCTTCTTTTGGGTACGAAGTAAATAAACAAAATCTAACTTCATCAACCTGGAACCAGAAGCAGCTGCAAGGAGAAGTCGATAGTGCATATACTGCGTATAAGGAGTTCTGCCATCGACCACACACAAAATCCATTTCCCATCTATGACATGTAATCTGTCCTTTTCAATGGCTCTGAGCACTACATACCCACCAGCCTTTTCCTCTCAGAAGAGGTGAGGTTTCTCCTACAAACCAGTTCCGTTTATCACAGCTCTTAAGATTCTCTGACTGCATTTTCATTTTTAGATGAACTGTGCATGGCATGCCCCCACATAGCCTCTTCATGGTTTCTTAAATCAGAACAGTTGATTCATTGTCATTCTTTAAGTTTTTACCCGTGACAGAAAATTGATTCTGATCAACAGCTGCAACACTAGCACTAATTTTGTTTTTGTACTCGAGAATGTCCTGCACAAGGTACCTGCTTGCATGTTCAGCGGCTGTTGCAACTAGTAAGAGATGGGTTTATGCCAACGGAACATGGGATTAGAGAAGCATCACAAACGTAGAGGCCTGCATGCCACAGTAGCAGGAGTTTTCGGGTCGAAAACCTGACCTTTATGGTTGCATACCCCACCTGAAGAATCTGAAGATGCATTACAACCACCTAAAAGATGAACTGCTGTGCTTCTGTACCTAGACATGAAAAGGATGCCACCGAGTTTTTTTGGTCAGCTTTTTGAAAAGCCACGATTTTTCGTGGAAGTAAAGGATCCTGGGGTGGATGAAAGCAGATTTTGTCCGTGTTCTTTTTCTAACATGATTTTCCATTACTTTCATCATATCCATTGCATTGAGAATGATAGATTGGCTTAAGCCAAGACCTATAAAACGTTTGATCCTATCGACAATTCCCATGAAAGAATACTTGTAACCAGTTGGCCAGGTATAAGTTGTAATCCCTTTCAAACAACATATACGGATAAGCTCTTGGAAGTATAGCACTCTGCAGTGAAAATTAAATTGGTTAAGTGCTGGAGACTCGTATAGAAGAACATCAGCCACTCTAATGTTTGTTTTCGTTTCATTCAGTTATTTTAAGATTATACGCCTGTGTGACTAAACATAAGGGCAGTCAATTAATTTCATCTCAGCCATACCAATCACCTTGAGTACATCAGCATCCAAAGTCAATTCAAAAGGAGCACTTCATATCAAGGCAAATGAACATGTTAGACGCCATCTCACCACTGATCAGCCTAAATTCCAGTTTGGTTTTAAAGAACATTATTTTCAAGTGACTAGCATAAGACATTAATGGATACTTTAAAGTTTAAACCAATTCAAGTGTTTGCGCGTAGAGAAAAGTTGAAACCTGGACTGTAAAACCCAATGAAGAAGTGTGAGATGAAGAGATAGATGGCCCTGGCCTATCTTGGAAAGGGTATCTCTGATAATTGCTTTCTGTTTAATCCATAACATTCAGGGTGCAGGCTTCCAGCAACATAAGCGAGATTATTGCCATTACAACTGAATCCAGATCCGAGTATCTGAAACCTCATCCTTCATCTGTGACCGGAAAAGTATCTCAGTTGTGCCCAAAACTCCAGCTGGGGAAACAAGTTTCGAAATTGTTAAATATAACAACTAAAATTTATAGACTAAATCCAGAACTCTTATTTGACTTTTTCCTACCTGACAGAATTACCCAATCGGATGTTATGTAGTCAATCTCATTTATGTAAACACGCCATCTTCTTTTCTGCTAATTCCGCCGGGTTGGAAAATTCCATGGGATTCTTGATGACATACTGAACTTGACATTTTGTCCTTATAGTGCATCCTGCCTGCAAAAAATAAATTCTGATGAACCACAGGATTTCCTTACACACCATATTGTTCTCAAACCTTGAAAATGTTATGGTGGTCTCAAGTTTTGAATCACATCTACGCAATATTCAAGACAGAAAAAAAAAAAACCTTATTGTCTAAATAATATTAGAAATGGTGGAAAACATGCCTGTATTGCTGATATTAGATAGTTTTTATCGGTAGAATTTTTGGCGTTGTAAGGACACCCAGCAAGACAATTTCCACAGGCAAAGCAGCTATTAATCTGCTCAGGCCTTGGTGGATTAGAAGGAGGTTCTTCAACATCAAAATTCACACTTAGCTTTACAGAACTCTCAATATTTGCTTCAAACTCTGCTTCAGCTATTTCTCCCATGACTTTGGCTATAGGAAATTTGACTGAACTGCTTTGAATTCTCAGCATTGCTGCAGCAGAAGACTCACAAACATCCCAATCTCTTTCCCATTCCTTTGGCCATTTTAGATTCCTTCTAGCACGAATTGGTGTTGGCAGCATCACTCCAGCATTGATGAGGGAACCTCCACCAAGTCCACAAGCCACTGCTGCTAAAGAATCATTCTGTTCATGTAACTAGAACTTTGTAAAGTCAGTGATTGACTGAACTCAAAGAGAGATGGTTAAAAAAAATGCTTTAATTGAGCTTAGGAGTCCATGAGTTTAGAATACTCTTTCACTTCCTGATGGCTTGAAGGTGTTTTTTGTGCAGACATACGAAAAATATGTCGAATTACATTGTTGTGTCATGTCCTTAGCACTTGTGTCAAATGTTTTTTATAATATTTTATGGCTTCAAATTCTAAGAGACCAAACCTAGATCTAGTTACTTTATTTTCGTTTTAAGCAAATAAAATGTACACAAAACAGTACAGGTGACCCTGAAAGAGAGAAGGATAGGAGAATGACCTGAAATAAAGCATCCTCTGGTCCAAATCTGATGCCTAAGTTCTGGTTCTGATACCTCACAGCTGACATAATCTTCCAGATGTCAGTTGGGAAATCCTCTGCTTTCCATCTCCGACCTTTCTCTAGCAGACAAACCTTTATTCCCGCCGTTGACATTCGACAAGCAGCAACAGAACCACCATATCCAGACCCCACAACAATAGCATCATAATCATCTCCTCTGTCTTCAGGCCTTAGTTCTATCTCTGCTTGTTTCTCCATTTTTTTTTATTACAGAACAAGCAATCAAGGAGTAAATGGGAATATATATCGTACTGACCAGAGAAGAAAACAAGTGCGAAGAACAATGGGAGAATTTCAGTTTTAGATTCAGGTAAATTTATATATACCGCCACCATTAAGTAATATAATTTTATTCTCAAACGAAGGTTTTAACTTGACGCAGGAGTTGGCGTGAAAGAGTAAATGTAAAGATTGCAGCTGAAAATTCAAAGAAGAAAGCATTCAAGACAGGCTGCTTTGGATATTCAAAGCACGTAGCTGCTAGATATAGACTAACAAGACAGTGATGTAAGCGTATCGAAGAGTATGATATTTCTGAAGTGCTATTAAGAGACGTTTGCTGAGAAGTAATTTTTATTTAAAAAAAAAAAAAAATTTAAAAAAATTCGAGAAAAAAAATTATTTTTTGATATTTGATAGTGTAATAGAAAATAAGTTAGAAATATTTTTTAGTGTTTGATTATGTCATAGAAAATAAGCTGGAAAATAACTTATTAATGTTTTATTTTTCTCAAGTTTATTAAAATAATAAGAAATAAATCTTACAAATTAAAGAGTTGAATGAGAATGAAATTGAAAAAAAAAATATAATTTCATAAATTATTTTAAATCAAATAAATAATGATCAAAATAATAGAGATCAAATCTAAAAAAAAAAAAAAAGATGAAGAAATTAAAATAATAATAATTCACATTTCATAAATTATTTCAAATAAAATAAGTAATAATCAAAAGAATGAGGACTAAATTTGATAGATAAAAATTTCAATAAGAAAATGATAAGGAAAAAGCAAAAAACAATTATAAAAATGAGGATCAAAGTTAATATAAAAATTAAATTTTAAAAGATAAAATTGAAAAATAAATATTCAAAACAAAATATATATAGCAATCAAAAGTTTAAGGATCAAATTTGATATAATCAGCAAATAATATGACATTTCCAAATTTTTCATAACTTTCAAAAAATGTTTTTCATCTAAATTTTTTCAGAAAAACACATTTTCTTGGAAACCAAGCCAAATTTTTCTTTGACTGAATAGTGTTTTCCATTGATCAACTTTTCTAATAACAAATAAACACAGAAAAGTTTGCAAAGTTGTTTTCTGAAAATCATTTTTTAGGAAACAAACATAGTCTTACGCCACTAAAGTGTTATTTACTGTTGGATTGATAGCTTTTTAAAATATTTTTTTATTTTTAAGTCAAATAAAAGATAGTGTTTAATATCTTGAAATAAAAATTTTATAATTTTTTGATGAAATTACCGTATTATACTTAAATTTTATTAGATAATTTTATAGGCTCGGTTTTATATGGCACCCGTTGTTGTAAATAGTTGAGTTCGAAAGACCCTCAAATTAGTCTTGGACGAATGTTTAAGAAAATTTTGTTTTTTTTTCTAAAAAAAATTTGTTTTCAATTTAATTTCAGAATATATGCTGTATTTTTTTGTATTTAGGGCTTTAATTCTCCTATTTTATAAAAATCGAATTTGTTCTATTTAAAAAGCTATGAACCTTTTAGAAAAGCAAGCCATATTAAGAGAATTATTTAGTAATAAAACACGAATTAAGAAATTTAAACACGATCCTGCAATTTAATTTTGAAATTATCATTGTTTTCGTAAAGGGCATTAGACGCATCGGAGTTTCTTTTGCGTGTCTATTTTGTAATTTAAACAAATCCGCAAGTAATTAGATGAATTAATGAGCGGGTTTGGTAGCCGTAGAAAGTAGAAACTCGCCGCAGCATCTACACCACAGAGAGAGAAACATTACTAGCGTTAGATTTTTTTTAAAATATTTTGTATTTAAAAATATATTAAAATTATATATTTTTTTATTTTTTTAAAAATTATTTTTTGATATTAACTTATTAAAATGATTTAAAAACATCAAAAATATTAATTAAAAAAATTTAATTTTTTTTAAAAAACACTTTTAAACCAAAAAAATTTTAAAAACAAATAAGCCAAGACAATTTATAATTTTTTAAAAAAACTTCAAATTAGTCTTATATTGTAACACACAATCATTGCCAAAACGAAAACTTTATCAATTCATTTTGAAAATTGTTTGTTTAGAAGAATTTTTTTTGGTTGCCGTGGATGAGATAAAATCTTTTCAACATTAAAAATACTAGGGTTAAAAATTCAAAAATCCAAGTTATTGATTTAATTAATAATTTAAATAATATAAAAAAATACAACAATAATAAATAATCTAACATGAAAAAAAAAAAGACAATAGTATCATAATCATCTCCTCTGTCTACTGGCCTTAGTTCTATCTTTTCTTATTTCTCCAATTTTTATTTTTATCCCGAAATAAGCAATCCAGGAGTAAATGGCACTATATTTATTGTGTGAAATCATGTAAAAATTATATGATTTTTACAAGTTAAAATATATTTACAATGTGAAATCATGTAAATGTAATAAAAAATTGATTTGAAATCATGTAAAATAAGGTGAAATCATGATTTAACTACCGATTTAATGATTTTACAATAATTCCAAAATTTTTTTTTTTTATTTTCCTCATTGCATAACATTATGTTTGCTAACTGAAGTATAAGCTTTACAGGCTCTTGTAGCCATGGATTCAATCAATAATCCAATGACGAATGAAACATAATCTTGCTTAAATCTTTTTTAACAAATAATTTTTTTTTTCTATTATGAGACAAGACTTTGAAAAATTTCATTATATAAGAATATTTTTACAGATAAAATTAATAAATTATACTCTAAAGTCTGATCTACCAAATGTTTATGTCAAAATATTATAGTCTTTTAAACAAGTTTATAATATTATAATTTTTCTATATAAAATTCCATAACTTGTCTAAGATATAATCTAATAAGGAATCAAACTTCAAGATTAAAAAAAAAGCTCTATTTTGAATTGTTTGATTCATTTGTTTTAGTTCATTAAAAACCTATAATTCTTTATTAATCCACTTATTAAGATTCATGATGTATAACAAATAATATTTGAAACTTATAAAAATATAATAATATCTATAAAAAGCATAACAATATTTAAAAGTGATATATTATTATTCATCAAGATAAAAGACATTAAATAAGTTAAAATTATCACTATAGATAATCATGTATTTGAAGGAAGTATTGAAATTGGTGTTAGCCAACCAAAAAATATAGGTTTTAAAACATAGTTGTTTTTAATGTATTTTTTCAGATGTGAGTATTACCAACTACTTCTAATTTTTTCTCTTAGATTTTGTGCGGTAGGATTTACCATGCAAGAGTAGTACACATAAAATTACTTATTGTTTGTGTGGACAATGCATATATATATATATATTTATGTCATTATTTGGAACATGGAATGCAAGTAACCTGAATTGGTTTTAAAATACAAACACAATTCGCAATCTATGAAAGATTTATGGATACTGTAAAACTCAATTAATTAAGAAATAACTATATCAGCAAGGAGATTAAGAGTATCTCAAGATTTGTGACTAATATGTAGCCATCCTTTTATTAAGAAAATCCCATCTAATTTACATTTATTTTAGATGCCGCAGAAGATTCACAAATATCCCAATCCCTTTCCCATTCCTTTGGCCATTTTAGATTCCTTCTAGCACGAATTGGTGTTGGCAGCATCACTCCAGCATTGACCAGGGAACCTCCACCAAGTCCACAAGCCACTACTGCTAAAGAATCATTCTGTTCATATAACTAGAACTTTGTAAAGTCAGTGATTGACTGAAATCAAAGAGAGATGGTAAAAAAAAAAGAGCTTTTAATCGAGCTTTAGATTCCATGTGTTTAGAATACTCTTTCACTTCCTGATGGCTTGAAGGTGTTTTTTGTGCAGACATACGAAAAATATGTCGAATTACATTGTTGTGTCATGTCCTTAGCACTTGTGTCAAATGTTTTTTATAATATTTTACAGTAACTATTAATATATCGTATAGCTTCAAATGCTAAGAGAGCAAACCTAGATCTAGTTACTTTATTTTCGTTTTAAGCAAATAAAATGCACACAAAACAGTACAGGTGAAGAGAAGGACAAGAGAATGACCTGAAATAAAGCATCCTCTGGTCCAAATCTGAGGCCTAAGTTCTGGTTCTCATACCTCACAGCTGACATAATCTTCCAGCTGTCAGTTGGGAAATCCTCTGCTTTCCATCTCCGACCTTTCTCTAGCAGACAAACTCTTATTCTCGCCGTTGACATTCGACAAGCAGCAACAGAACCACCATATCCAGACCCCACAACAATAGCATCATAATCATCTCCTCTGTCTTCAGGCCTTAGTTCTATCTCTGCTTGTTTCTCCATTTTTTATTTTATTTGTATCCCCAGAATAAGCAATCCAGGAGTAAATGGCAATATATATCTTACTGACCAGAGAATAAAACAAGTAGAAGGAAGTTTGGAGAATTTCAGTTTCAGATTCAGGTGAATTTATAGCTGAATATACCGCCTCCATGAAAGCGATATATAATTATTTTCTCAAATAGTTCAAGGAGGGTTTTAACTTTATGCGTGAGCTGGCGTGAAAGAATCATATATTGAGACAAATGCGTGTGCACAAGAAACCTTGATTTATTCTCCGTGATGATACATAGACATTCTTCATTAAAAATTATGAAGAAAAACAACTGTTTTCTTCTGTAAATAAAAGACAGTAGTACGAACAAATAATCTAGGTTCCGAGGTTTCCAGCCACTATGTCGTCAATCCACTAGCACAAGCTCGTGCATTTGAATGCAAACAATGAGAACCTGAGACTATTCTTCTAGATAATAAAATTCTTACCGAATTCATAGTGAATAAACTATACATTACACGAGGTCTGTCTGTCTGTCTGTCTCCATAAACCCTTATAACATTGTTGTTGAAACAAAGAGAACCACGTGTTTCCCTTAGAGAACAACGTATAATAATCTCTAGGTCAAGAAGCTATATAGTACACATAGACTAGGATCTTTTGTCAAAAACAATACCTAGCAAGAAAAAGTTCAAGCATGTGTCATGCATTTACATCTCAAATAACAAACTAACTCAAACTGTAGCAATTTGAACAGATTTTTGGAGGGCTTGCAGAAGGCTCCTCATGATTCTGGGCTCACCAGGAGGTGATGCATCTTTTAATGTTCCATTTCTTATGGCTCGGAAAACCGGACCTGAATCACTTGTAGCTGGGAAAACCAAGCAATCTATGTACACAAGGACCTCAGTCTTTCCATCTCCAACTGTTATGAAACCCAGCCTAGTTCCACCTGGTATTTTGTCTACCTGTTATATTAGATAACGTTAAGCTATTAAGAGAAACATTTTCTTGATCTTCATATTCTTTATCTAAGTACAGTACTGGTGACTAAAGAACCTAGTAAAAGCAAATTATATCCCACACGAATGCCAAGATTAGGAGCAAGACAATGAAATGAAAACATTTACATCATCCTAATCCAGTGAGCTTGATTATAGTAGTATAATCTAGACAGCGAGATTATCTTCTCGTGGGATGCTGGCCAAGGTTGTTAGGAATAAGGTCAATTCGTGAGTCGTCTAGGCAGGTAAGGAGAAATTCTAAAAATTTTCCCCACGTAGATCTGTCCAATGGATACAAGCGGCATGCAAGTTCAGCACAATCGAATTGTCTTTTATCCAAACAAAACAAAGAACATTACTAGTTGTCAGTTAACAATAAATTTCATAATCTGCCGAAGCCAGGCCCTACGCACTATATATAAGTTGAAATTGGTTGGAAAAGGCAATGGCAAATATATAGACCTCCGATCTTAATTCCATTGCTGACCTCTAACCTGTTCATTCTAGCCCTTCTAGAAATCCAAATGTGCTGTTGCATATGTCAACTTGTATCTTAGAAATCAAGAAATGAAGGAAAAAACTAATAATCACCAACCTTTAATGGCACAGGAAGCGGCAGATTCGCTCCTTGGCAAAGACTGTTAGCCCACTGGCATTTCAAACAAAAAAGGGTATCATAAGAAGAAAATATATACATATTTATTACTCAATTAAATACATAAAATTCAACCGCCATTTCACATCATTAAATTTCATCTTCCTTTATTGTTTTATTCGCTAACCAGATTTACGAAAGTGGCTGCAGTGAAAATAGCTAAGGTGAAGTGGACTAAGTAAAGAGTACTGTATATTTAATTAACCTGGAAAAGCAAGGTTTCAAATCTCTGAAGATCAGTATTGCCAGGCAATTTCAAGGTCCCCAAAGAGACACCATCTTCTCCGTCGTTATCAGAAGCTACGATGCCGTCATTTTCAGGGTTGGATTTAGGGACTGGTAATATATTCCGGTGGCTGTGAAGTTCAGGCAGCCTAGAGAAACGGGTTTTGCAGGCAGCAGAAGCAAGAGACGTTAGAGGAAGGAAAGGTGGAGGAGATGGAGAGGAGAGTAGTTGTAGATGAGAAGTGGCACAAGCAGGGAAGAGAATTAATGGTGTTATTGCAGAGGCCATTAGTAGTTAATGAAGAAGTGAGATAAATTAACAGAATGGAGATTGAAAAGAAGTTGGGATAATGGAGGGAAGGGAATTGGATAAGGGGACAAGATACGATACAAGGAGTCTTGTGATGTTTTGAGGTAGGGAACGGCCCACTAGCCCTCTCTAAACTGATTTCTTAGCCTTGTATCTTTCTGTGGTTTTTTCTTCAATGGCTTTAATAAAGTCACAGGTTACAACAACAAAACACTAATACTAGCAACAATTACATGTTTTTTCCTTTGAAAATTAGCAAAAAATAGCCAATGGTAGTTCCATCTAACTCCTTAAGTTTGCTAGGACTTTATAAGCAAAAAAGTTCATAGATTGGTTAAATGAAGTCGAGAGAATTTTTTTAATATAAAAAGGTTCCTAAGCAAATACGAGTTAAATTAATCACAAGTCAGGCATCTTTCTAGTGGGAATAGTTGAAGATAACGTGGGAAAGGCAAGGAAGATGAAGAAGAAGACGAGGTAGCACTTCCTTTGTTTTGATTATTCTCAAACCCTATACCAGAAGCTTCAGACGCCAAGGCAATGAGTAAGCTTGCAAATGATTGCACTAATAATTTCTACCGGTTAGCAGCTCAAAATGATATGGTAGAAACAAAAAAATAGTTAGTAGTAATGTATCTTAATAGTACGAAGCGGTCTATACAAGAGGTATTATGCCTTCAATCTTTATGGACAGTTTCTAAGACTTATAAAAGGGCCTTGACAATAGAGAAGTCGCAAGCTGCTAGGAATATAATAGAGGCGGTGGGTGTGACAATAACCAGAGGGTTACCACCACACAACCTAGGCCAGCTCAGCAAAAAAAAAAAAAAAAAACAACGGGTCATGGTTCTGGTTTCAAAATTCATTGTTTCAGGTGTGGTGAAGTACTCGACTTATGGGTTTGTTAGCCCAGCTCGGAATACGTGGAGTGTTAGCCCAATATTGTAAGGGCTCGTAGAGCATGAAACATTCCCCAAATATTTAAAGGTAGTGTTAGGGTTTACATTTAAATCCCAAATATATAAACAGCGCTTTGCCTCTCTTCATATCTTCCATCGCCTCTGGAACCCTGATAACTAAGATCACAGGCAGGTGGCCCTGAACAAGCAAGCATGGTGCACGTCTCCTTTTACCGAAACTGTAAGCTACCCACCCCTCTCTGCTTCATCTTTCATTTTTTTTGTCTTTTTTTCTTTTCAGTGTCGAAAACAGTTACCCCCTTTTGATTTGCAATTTAGCTCTAGATATTTAGTTTTTGTAATTTATTTTATGTTTAAAAAAAAAATTATCGAGAAAATAATTGAAAAAGGATTCATGATACTTTATTTGGAATTTGGAGATTTAGCATTAGTAGCACCTTGACCTGTACGTTCATGTTGAACAGTAAAAGTGAGTACAGATAAAAATGTGCCAGAATTTGTTAGTGTATTAATTTAATGTATTAGTAACATAATTAATGTATCAGTAGCATGATTAATATAATTGATGCATTTTTGGCTTAGTTACCAATGGAAACTTGGTTTGATTGAATTAGGTACGTAATAGGTCATGATTCTGATTGAATTTAATTATATAATAAAAAATAGATAATGGTTCTATATTATATATATTATATGATAATAAAAGTGAATGAATAAACATTATATGATAATAAAAATGAATAAATAAAATTATGGAGAAAAATTATGGCGAACATTATTCTTAAAAAAATAAAGAAAGAAAATAGGACGCGTAGCGTAGCTTGTGTTAGTCACATTTTATCAAGAATCAACTTTTATTTAAAATATTTGTAACACAATTTGGATTACAAGACAAATTTGCTAACTAAGACTTAAAATAATATATTAAATTGATTTATTATTTATATAAATAGTTAAACTAATCTCAATAATTTAGTTGTTTTGATAAATAGTTATAATCAGTGTTTATAAAATATCACGAGTTTATTTTTTAAAAATACTTTTTTTTCTTTATATATAATAATTAAAGTAAATAATTTTAATAATCATAATATTTTTAAATTAAGAGAAAATGTGTTTTTTAACCAAAATTTCATTTTTTTTATGGCTGAGGTTTGTTTTGGACTTCGAGGGGCGGCACAACAATAACATATTCGGATGATTCTTTTCAAGTAAAAATTTTATGCAACAATTATATCTTCTACTGTGACACATTAAAATTTAAAAAAAGAAGAAGAAGAAGAAGAAGAAGAAAGTTTCAGGCTTAGCCCGATTTGGTTATAGGCTTATAGCATTTGAACCAGCCCAAAGTATACAAAGAATTAGGGTTAGGGGTTAGGGCTTTGATTTTCTTTTAGACGGGGAGAAATCTTGTAAATATAAATACAGCAATTATAGCTCCTCACCGCCTCCCTAGACCCTAACTGAGTTCGACAACGAACAGAATGGTTCACGTCTCCTTTTATCGGAACTGTTAGTTGCCTCTCAATCTTTTTTTTTTACCTTTTCACTATAATTTCAACATATTTTGTATTCTAATCAATCCCTGGACTCTTTTTGTTGAGTTTTAGCTCATTTTCTATCTTCGTTTCTTTGTAAACTATAAAGTAAGTGAAACATGGAAAATTTGATGCGCATTATTGTATTTAGAATTCAGAAAATTCAGCTTCCATTTCTCTGTCCTCAATAGAGTTTAGCATCTGAGATTTGCATTTTAATCTTGATTTGATGATTTGAATGTACTTGGTGTACCACTAGATTTTGGCGTCTGGATTTTGAATAATAGAAGTGAGATATTTGTTTTTCGTTTTCATATAGATGGGAAAACTTTTAAGAAGCCAAGGCGTCCTTATGAGAAGGAACGTTTGGATGCGGAGCTGAAGCTTGTCGGAGAGTATGGGCTCCGTGCCAAGAGGGAACTCTGGAGGGTTCAGTATGCTTTGAGTCGCATTCGTAATGCTGCCAGAATGCTTCTCACCCTTGACGAGAAGAACCAGCGCCGTATTTTTGAGGGTGAGGCGCTTTTGAGGAGGATGAATAGGTATGGGCTTTTGGAAGAGAGCCAGAACAAGCTCGATTATGTGTTGGCTCTCACCGTCGAAAACTTTCTCGAGCGCCGCCTCCAGACTCTTGTTTTCAAGGCTGGTATGGCTAAGTCCATCCACCATGCCAGAGTGCTCATCAAACAGAGGCACATTAGGTAAATAATTGGATCTTTCTCTTATGTTTTCATGTTATGTAGGCATACAACCTATGCAAGTTAAAATGCTCTTCATGAATTAGATAAATTTTATCTTAAATGTGCAATGCATTTGCAACATATGTGTGTTGTTAGTGTTGAAATTGTGCTTTATGATTTTCCCGATTCCCTCTGTTTTCCCAATGTTGTGATTTTACTTTATTATAAAATGTCCTGACTGCCCTTTAATCAGAATTAGTATCCATGTTAAGGTCATGTGATTTCAGAGGCTTAAGGTCTGCTGTCTT
>NC_133289.1:21720964-21736383 GCF_005239225.2 Populus alba
TGACCGGGTTTTGACGGCCAAATACTCCCTGGCCAGGTTTTATCAACCCGACCCTATTCCAGTCCTGAGTCGACGCAGCACTGCGCCGCGATGGAATCAGGTTTAAATCTATACCTTCAATCAATTTATGCAGCCAATAGTTTGTGAGAAATACCCTCTACTGGCATTGGCACTATACCTATTCAAGAACTCTAATTCTTTTCTAGATACTCTTTATGTTTTTTAAATTACCACATGTCAATCTAATCTCAGTTGGTTAACTTGTTGAATATAATTTTTATTTGCTTTCTGTCCTACGACTTCGGTGTTATCCAGGATCTACAAGCTTTTTTTTTTAGATTCGAGGAAACTCTATCTTCCGGAAAGCACATTTTTGTGGCCAGATGAGTGAGTAAAATAGGATAAAGTGGTCGTAACACCCCAACCGCGGTGCGGGCCACAAAAAAAAAATCCAGGATTGGCTATTCATTTGACCATCAGACGCAGATAAACAAAAAGCTCCATTCAAAATTGCTTCTATCTCGATCAACATCAGATATTTTTTTTTTGCAAGTAAATTCTGTGACACCTTTTTATCTTCAACTTGGCCCTTCGCACACTTCTCAATGTTTGGAATGCTTGCTTATTCAGAATATTCTCTCCTAAAATGAATGTGAGAGCTATTTTCTTAATACTACTTGTCCTCAAAGTCGTTTCTCTTCCAAAATGGGCTAAATCACCTTAATTTTTCGCTCTGGTGCTATGAAGATTGATGCTTCCTCTTGATTTGATACATGGTGAGTTTAGAGACCCTCTCCCATTCCTGGAGCTGGATATAGTACAAGTATGTTATACTATCTTCTTTGATCATCGTACACGCTTTGTTTGTATATTTCATGTGAAGGCTGAATCTGAATAGTGACATCTATTGCTATATTTATTTTTAAATGGTCGAAAAATCAGTCCTTAATATGAGCATAACAAATTTGCGTCTTAATTAGGAGGAGAATATTCCAACACTTAAAAGTTGTTGCATTTTTTAAAAGAAAATGGAATAATTCACCAATACTCTTGCTCACACACTCCTCGACAAAATCAATACAATCCAGACAATAAAATTAGAGATTTTGAAATATTTGAGCGAGGATCCGACACAATTAAATGAGAATCTAAAGTCTAAAATACGGACTATATAAAATAGCTTAACATATGATTTATAAACCTGAATAAGATAAATCTAAATTTAAGTGGGTCTAATTTACGCTAAATTAAGTTAGCATATTAAAACAAAGATAACGAGAGATCTTATTGTTAAATCAAGTTTAATTTTTTCTAGGTGATTTTATAAGTAGTTTTCCCTATAACATATTACTTAATTGCTTATCGAATCACTGAATCTTTGAAAATTAGGGGCTAAGAAGTTGATTTTTGGGCCAATTTTGTTATTTTCATAAGATTTTTGAATTTATTATTTATATTTTAAATTATGTTTTAATTTCCTTATGCTTTCGGCTTTGGGTTGTATTCAAAATACAGCTTTACTTGATCAAAAAGTCTCCATTCTTTTGCTTATATAAATTAGAGGATTTTCTTGGTTCTTTCAAAATTGTCATTATATACAGAAACTTGGACAGTATAGAGTGTGGCTATATCTCTATGAATCGATTACACTTCTCATCATAATTCTTACCCTCTTCTTCCATGTCAAAGCCCAAATCACTTCCCGTTCGGATTCAGCTCCCCTCAAAATTATCAGTCCATCAAAGCCTTCCACTAATCCTCGGGATCCTCTCGCCTATGCTGTTTATAACATTTTGCCTCCTTGCCTACGCAAAATACTGCGGGAGAAACCAAAATAATTTCTTAGGCCGTTATCTCCATCACCAAAACTTTCATGGACTTAGTCGATCAAATTCTAGGTTTTCTGGGATTGGCGAAGAAGTGATCAATTCCATGCCCTTTTTTCAGGTTTTTCTTCACTTAAGGGCTCAAAGAAGGCCTAGAATGTGCAGTTTGCATATCAAAATTTGAAGATTCTGATGTCCTCAGACTGTTGCCAAAGTGCAAGCATGCATTTCACGAGAAGTGCATCGACCAATGGCTAAAAAGTCACTCTAGCTGTCCTCTTTGCAGATACAAGATAGATCCTCAAGATGTCAAGAACTTCACTTACTCAAGAAGTTGGAGCCACTTGCAAAATCCTTCAAATCTAGCAGAGGATCCTAATCTCGAGATCTTTGTCGAAGAGAGCATGATCGTCAAGTTTCATCATGTTTTAACCCCAGGAAGCAGCTTTCAAATTAGCAATGACAGCAGCAAAAAGGAAGAGTTTCTGGTTCAAGCAGGTGGCAACGCTGATGATAACAGGAAACTCTCTCATAAATTCATGCACAAGATCATTATTTCAGATGTTCTTATCAAGAGTCGATGGAGCGATGCTAATTCTTCAGATTTTTTTGTCCCTGAACACTGAGATGCTTGGAGTCATGTCAAGCAAACAGATTTTTCTCCTAAGAAATCAAGTAGTGCAAGATTCCACAGTGGCTTGTCCCAGGGTTGAAAATTTAGAGAAGGTTAAGGATGATACAGAAAGAAAGAGATTGTTCGAGCCTCAGTTGACTACTGTTGACAGAAGTAATTCTGTTCCAAGCTCAAGCTTAAATTCGTCAAAAATGCTTTAATCCTGTGGGTAAAAGGTCAGAGTCTGAGATCACAATTTTTCAAGGTTCAGACAGCTAAGTGCAAGGAACAAAATGAAAGAATCTGCATCCCT
This sequence comes from Populus alba, assembly GCF_005239225.2. Taxonomy (NCBI): domain Eukaryota; kingdom Viridiplantae; phylum Streptophyta; class Magnoliopsida; order Malpighiales; family Salicaceae; genus Populus; species Populus alba. Next base: position 21,723,717 of record NC_133289.1, read on the forward strand.
AGGGAATGGAGGAAAAGATGAGAGGATCAGGAAGCTTTGGCTGCCAATAGCACGGCGAACAATACAATGGTTTTCCGTTCGAGAAAGAAACTTGCGACAATTTGAGTACGAAAGACAAGCATCAAATGTGTGATTTTCATCTTAGCAGCTTAATTTGTAAATTTTCACGTGTTTCTAATAGCTTTCATGTTATATGATGACCTGAAACCTTGGTGATGACATTGTCACATTTAGCTGTTTGCTAATTATGTTAAATCAAGAAATTTAAAATTTTCGTTCATGCTAATCATCATTGATGTGAAACAGCGCAAAAGTTCTAAATTTCATATTCCTGCAATCCTTAATGGCATTAATTTATTCTCGAAATTCCACATATAATTTTTTGAAAGTCAACAAGCATTATTTTTTGTAGAATAAAGATTAATATATTAATTTAATTGTAACTTATTATTTTCATGAATTACTGTCTAGACCTCTAGTTGGAGCAATAATACGTGCAAATATTCCTTCCCTTTAGCTAAAAACAAGAATAATACGACAAAAGGTACAAAAGCATTGTTATAAAAAAAAAAATTATTGACAAGTACCTGTAAATTATTAATTATTATTATTTCTCTAATTAAAACCTCATTTTCTTATAAAATGCTAAATATTATAAAATAAAATTGTTCAATGCATACATATAATGCAACAAAAATAATACGGCATTAAATCTAAGAAAAAAAAAATTTCTAAGTTTATATATATATCGGTTTGTATATAGCAAAATAAATTAAAATTTTTCTAAGAATAAAAAATTACTTGTATTCAATTGTATTTCTACCATTCTTTTTATTAAAAAAAAAAATGGATGGTACATGTGTAATAAAAATTAATAATTTATTAAATAATTACTTATTTAATAAGTTTCAATATTTAGGAAAAGTAATTAAATTTTCATTGATCGTAGCTAAAAATCGAAACAACAGTGAAGAAAATTGCAAAAATTGTAGGGTCCAGTTCTAACAAGGATTTTAAAATATCCGGCAGGAAAAAAAAAGTTTAACCAGTTTTTTTTTTTCATCTATATCATCTAAGCATATCTCTATGCAGCCCTATAAATTTTTCATGATCCTTCTATTCGAGGATTTTCAACGGTTAGTTATTAGCTATTCTTGCAGCCCTATTAAGTCAATTAATTATACTTTCTTTTTATTTTTTTTTTGCCGACCCAGAATAGATCAATTAATTTAAGTTTGAAACATCTGTTTGTTTGAGAAGTTTTATGTTTAACATTCTCTTGACTATATAAAAAACTAAAAATAACTTGATAATTGAGGAACAAAAGCCAATATAAAAAAAAATATTCTATGGCTTTTGTTTTATTTTGTTACAGGTTGAATCAGGAATCTCAACTTTCTCTTTTAGTATACTGGTGTTGATTTGTATAGGAATCATGAATATATTTCAACTTGGTCCGTTTAATTTTAATTTAGTGTGGGTTTGTTTTGCTTGGCTTAATAGTAAGTTTATATAGGTTTTATTGGTATTTCTTTTTTGTAATTAGACTAATGCCTAAGCTACAATCTATGTAGCTAAAGCTTTGCTCACATTGCTCATGTTTTTTCTTTTTATTATATATTTATTCTTGATTTCACCAAAAAAATAATCAAATTAAAAAAATTAACTTAAAAAAAAAACTCAACACCAACCAATGGACAGGTTTTATAACCAAGTTTAGGTGCATGGATTTGCTTCTAATTTGTATCCATTGTTGACTAACAATAGGGATGATATCTTAACAATTAATATGTCTAAGAATAAAGTTTTGAAGTATTTTATAAAGAATCATCACATGTTTATATTAATATTTTTTTTTCTTTAAGGTTCGGAAGATCCAATACTTGCAAAACAATTTTTTTATGAGATTTAGTAATTTTTTATGATAAAATCAGTAATTTTTAATAAAAAAATACAATAAATAAAAAAATAAGTTTTAGCAAGAGTGTTAAGAGTATTAATAGTGATGGGTCTAGTACCTTACCAGACTTATATACATTTAGGCTTAATAAATAGTTGATTTTAAGGAGATTAAGTTTGACTTCTTACTAAATCCATGTATATTTGAAAGTGGCGCAATAGATAAGCTAAAGGATATTAAGCCTGAAGCATTGTCAAGCCCATATTACATGGGTTTGATATATTGTGGAGAGAGTTATTACTTTGCATTTGATTCTTTTAATTTTGTGTTTTTAAACAAACATGTTAAAAATATATCGACAAATCAAATAGTTTTTTTATAAAAACAGGAAAAATACAATAATATTGATCTCAAGACAAGATTACAACTTTATCCTTGATAATATATAATTCAATTTATAAATTTGTTAAATAAGTACATGAACAATAAAGAACCATATAATAAACTGAGGTCGTAATCGCAAACGTCATGATCAATCTGTTTTTTTATTTATTTTGTTTCCATATTTGCCTTCCATGGTTTGCTGGGCTTCATTAATCTTTAGATGTTCGCTCACTTGTTTAACATGGGCGTACTTTCAAGCCCTAACGCTGGCCTTTGTGTTTGATACATTTATAATTTTATTACAAGCTCTACCACCATCATCAATGAGCTCAGCTGCTTTGTAAGTACACTCCAATGGATCATTTCCATGGATATAAAAACAGCTAAAGGCTGGAATTCAGTTTTCCCAATCCCAAATCTATCACTTTACTCACCACCACCACCGAGCCCTCCCCCTTTTGTTTTCTGCTCGTACAATTCCCGTGCAAACAACCACAACCACCGCCTTAAATTGCCCTTCGTTTTCTCTCTATTTATCACCTAGCTGCTGCTGTACAGACATTAAACAACGCTGGAAATGGAACCTGTGACCGTGGACGATTTGCTTAGGTTGTTTTTTATAAGCCAATAACTAATTAACTGTATTAATAAGGGAAGCTCCGGAGGGCTAAGGATGCCAACTAGCTAGGAGCAGGCTGAGTCCAGGCGATTAGGCAGACAATGCAGCCGAAAGTGCCGAGACAAACAGCAAGCCGAAGAATTACAAAGGTTAAGGCAGGCAAAACTACAGCGAGACTACGCGAGGAATGCCACAATTAACTTCATGGATTTGCTTATATTGAATATTTACGCAGTTGAAATCAAAGGATAATATAATTTATTATAAGTTAAAACCCTTAAAAATAAGAATGTTATGGCTAAAAAAACAACTAAATAGTTAATTTTATTCATCAAAATTTATTTATAAAATATTAAAACTAGAAAATCTTAATAGTACTGAATAGAAGGTAAAATAAAATAAGAAAAACTATTTCTTTTAAATAAATAAAAAAAAACTAAAACAAGTATATTATACTACTGAATAAAAAAAAAATCTTTCAAATGACTAAAATATATATGTATCTCAATCAAATTTCCAAATTATAATCGTACTATATATATTCATCCCTACCTAATAGTTTCACCGAAATAAATGCCAAAATTATGTGCTAATAAATGTGTAACCAATGTAGAGGCCCACTATTTAATGATCTCAACAGTCTTATTTACGCATATGACCATTTCCCACAGTCATAGCCGCTATTTTTTATTTCTTTTTATTAATCAATAAATATTGAAAGAGTACTTGTGTGTTCCTAATTTGATTTAATAGCTAACAATTATTTTTAATTTTTTAAAAATCAAAGAGATAAGTTTAATTATAATATATGAAACTCTATACGAGTTGAATTCAATAAATAAATCTATTTATAAATAATTTAAAACTAGCAATGTCTTGGGAAATAACAAAACGTATTAAAACGATTAGATAATACATTGAGCACCTGCAATGCCTTTTTTTGCTTTGTTGCAGGCTCAACAGATTTTGAGCTACAATTCCTGTTACATAAATATAATTTAAAAAATTGCAGTTGTTAATAATACTCAAAACGGTATCGGATATACAATTTAAGGCAAACATGTTGGCAGCATTCAAATTACAGCGGAAACAGGTTGTTGGATTGATTAAAGGGAGTGCCTGTCCTCCACGTTATTGATTTAGAACTTAATTTATAGATGTCAGTGCTCCCAGTAACTGCTTATAATTGTCTTTGGATGGTTCCATATAAAGAGAAAGAGAGGGAGCAAACTTTGCTGTCCAACCCACTTCACTATCTATCTTCATAAACACACAAGCTCATGTCCTTGAATCTTTAGCTAGAACTCCCTGCCTCCAAGTCTGATAACCAATTTCATCCCTCCTGGAAACACTCTTTGCCATGGATTTCTATGGCAGGAAATCTCTGTTTAGCTTCATAACTGAAGAGAGAAATGCACCGCAAGAACTGAATGACCTAGAGCTTCAATTTAGCCCTCCAAGGCCTGTCAAGAATGCGCCTATTCAATTTAATGGAAGGGTGAATGCACCTATTCAAACTTCAGCTAACATGGCGGCCTATCAAGAAATGAATGACCAGGAGCTTCAGTTTAGCCCTCCAAGGCCTTCTACCACTCATTCCAGCAAGCTCACCCTGTTGCCACCATCTAGCCCAGAATCACCATGGACGCTCTCTCCTCATCGTACCCCATCACCTTCTCTTCTCTACCATTGCATAGCCTCGCTTCATCGACATGAAGGTAATATATACTCTATTGCAGTCTCGAAAGGAATAGTCTTCACCGGCTCTGAAAGCAACCGTATTCGTGCATGGAAGCAGCCGGATTGCATGGAAAGAGGTTATCTCAAGGCGAGATCTGGTGAGATAAGAGCCATTTTAGCTTATGGTAATATTCTTTTCTCTGCACATAAAGACCTTAAAATTCGAGTTTGGAACTTCGCAGTTTCAGATAATTTTAGAGCCAAAAAGGTCCTTACATTACCTAAAAGAAGCTCATTTCTTTTGTTTCCCAGACCTAACACACAACAACACAAGGATTGTGTTTCTTGCCTGGCTTATTATCATGCAGAAGGACTTTTATACACTGGATCATATGACAAAACAGTTAAAGTTTGGAGGGTTTCTGACAAAAAATGTGTAGATTCCTTTGTGGCTCATGAAGATAGTGTCAACGCTTTATTGGTGAACCAGGATGATGGGTGTGTTTTCACTTGCTCTGTTGACGGGTCAGTTAAACTATGGAGGAGAGTATATAGAGAGAATTCTCATACTCTAACCATGACACTGAAATTCCAACAATCACCTGTCAATGCCTTGGCCTTAAGCTCATCTTTCAACAATTGCTTTCTTTACTCAGGGTCATCGGATGGTACCATAAATTTCTGGGAGAAGGAGAAATTTTCTGGAAGGTTTAACCATGGTGGATTCTTACAAGGCCATCGTTTTGCAGTTCTTTGCCTAGTAGCTATAGAGAAGCTGCTATTTAGTGGCTCAGAGGACACAACCATTAGGGTTTGGAGAAGAGAAGAAGGAAGCTATCTTCATGAATGTCTAGCTGTATTAGATGGGCATAGAGGACCAGTGAGGTGCCTGGCTGCTTGTTTGGAGATGGAAAAGGTTGTGATGGGGTTTCTGGTATACAGTGCAAGCTTGGACCAAACTTTCAAGGTATGGAGGGTTAAGGTTTTGCCTGAAGAGAAAAGGTACTTGGATTATAGAGAAGTCAGTGATTCAAGGTCAAAGGTTATGGAATATGAGATGAGTCCTGTTCTGTCTCCTTCATGGGTAAAGAAGAAACTTAAAGGAGACTACTTTCAATAGATCATTCATGGTCATCGTCAAATTAAAGACTGAAAATTATGTTTCAATGTAGAATACTAGAATCTGTATACCTCGCTGCAATTGGAAGTATATATATCGTATTCTGAATATAATATTATATATGCTCTTGCAATTTGTGTGACATATCGCTTTAATTCCTCCAGACGGACCACTGCTTTCTGCACATGTCATTGGCATATATCTTTCTTTTCGATGGAAGACGAGAATTTTTATAAAGTTGGCAACAGTGGATGGAAAACCAGAGAAATTAAAAATGAAGTAAGAAGCCTTGTAGTTAATGGCGCCTCTTACTCCAAGCATAACACCCTCCATGTTTCGTAGCATATCTATACCTCCACCGGTGTAGCTGAACCTCTCATTGTAGCTAGGAATTGATCCAAGTTGATGCTTTCTGAAAGAAAAGACAAAGAACAGGTTGATTTTTTCAAATAAAAATCTGTTCCTAACCTGTCAGAAGAATCATTGCCATACTCTTTTCTAAAATTTACCATAAACCAGGCCTTGAAATAAATCATGTAATGATTGAGGAACAAGCCATAAAAACAATCCCCGATATCTACGGATTCGGCTCTATAATGAGTTGACTCGTTGTAGGTAGCTAGGTCGTTTTCATGAATATCAAATTAAATCCAAAAGATATTATTTTGGGACTTTTTGTTTTTTTTTCCTAGTTGTTTTTATATTCTTTTTCTAATTAGTTTTAATTATTTAGATTGGTTTAGCCATTCTTTAAAGAGTTTTGTCATTTATTTTCAGAACAAATTTAAAAATTATTGAATTTTGGCATACATCAAAACATATTTTCCTCTGTAATCTAGGACTGTAATCTTAATTCTTGAAAAATTCTAATTTTTTTTCACTATATAAAAATTGATAAAAATCAAAGAAAATGCTAATAAAAAATATTTTATGGTGGTGCGAGTTAATTTCTTACAACTCATACTAAGGAAAAAAAATTGAAAAATCATCCACAGAATTTACAACGGAAGGAATATTCCATCAACAATTTCAATTTTTAAAAAATTTTATTTCGTCAGTCATTTCTACTGCCAGTGAAATAAAAAAAAAAAAAAAAAAAAGCCAACAAGCTACTTTTGTCCTGTATTTTTTTTATTTTAAAAATATTTTTAAAAAATTAATTTTTTTTTATTTTTTTATTTTAAATTAATATGTTTTAGTGTTTTTAAATCATTTTGATACGTTATTATCAAAAGTAATTTTTAAAAATATATTATTTTATTATATTTATAAATAAAAAATATTTTTTTAAAAAAATTATTACCATACATCTAAACACACATAAAATGCGACCAGTATATATAAAGTGCAATACTGCCATAATCGTGGTAGGTTCGAGACACATGAAAACTTGGAATATATAGACGTAGATGCCTTGCTTCGGTGTGTGTATTAATTATATCCCTTGGTCCTACAGAACACACCACCTAAAAACCATAGTTTTGAAATCCGGACCGGCCCAGCGGGTCGACCCGGGACCCGGCCGACCCAGGCCTGGGACCGGTCCGGGTCTGAGTAAAAACCCGCCTAGAAGTTGGCCGGCAAAACCCGGTTGACCTAGCGGGTTGACCCGGAATCCGGGCAACCTAGGCAAACTCGGTTGAGACCCGGTCTCTCTTTTTTTTTTTTTTTTTACAGAAGCATTAAACTACATCGTTTTGGCCTTTTAAAAGGCCAAAACGATGAAGACAAATAAATGCAGATCTCTAGGAGAGAAACAAGCTACGAAAGATGCATTGAGTTGTGGAGCTAAGGAAGTGCAGTTATTGTGACTACTCGTTTAGGAACTATGACTGAAAAAATGGCCACAAATCCTGTTCAACATATGGAAACATTTTCGGATGAGGATTCCTGGCTTTTATTTAAGCAGCTTGCATTTGGTATGAGAAGGAGAGAGGACAAAAGAGTATGGTCACTTGGAAAACATTGGAGCAGCGATAGTTAACAAGTGTAGCGGAGTTCCGTTGGCTATAAGAGCAGTCGGAAGCTGATGTGCTAGAAGAAAATTAAAAGGGAGTGGCTATCTGTTAAAGAAAGTGAGATTTTGGGATCTGCCAAATGAAGGAAGCCATATATTACCTGCCTTAAGTTTGAGTTATATGAATCTAAAGCCAGCTGTGATGCAAACACAACATCTGGGGATGATATTTTTTTTCTTTTTTTTTTGTTGACCCGGATCAACCCATCTGACCCGTGACCCGGTCATTAGACCGGGTTGATTACCAGATCGGGTTTTAAAACTATGCTAAAAACTAGTTTTATGGGGTCCTGTAAATGGATGCAGATGTCTGCAAATTGTGAGCCATCAAATTCACCTGCATTGTACAGTTTGTGACAGCTCGCTCTGCTTGCATTTTCATTAATTTCTTGATCACCATGAGTCCTCTCATATATATTATACTCAGTTGATGTGCTGTTTTCTCTGTAACCACAACTGTTTTTTGGCAAGCATTTAATTTCTCTTTTTCCTGTTGATGGAGGGGGGGGGGGACATGAATGAATTATATGTAAGATACTACTAAATACAACAAAGACAAATACATAAACAATATATGTTTTCTCTCTCTCTCTCTTTTTTATATATATACACACACTAGTCATTTCACCTTCGCTTTTGTAATGAGTTATAATTATTTTTTTAAAAAAATATCAAATATATAATTTGCTTTAAAGTATTTTTTAAAATGAAAAATTCTAAGTGTAAATAGAAAAGTTGATATAATCATCTAATTAAAGAAATTAATAACCATTTATGAAAAAAAATTACTAACAATAACCAATAAACAAACTTCAAAAATAAATTGATAAACAGGTTTCTTCAGAGTATTCCTTTACATAAAAAATTCAAAGTGTAAATAAAAAGTCTATGCAATCATCTACTTAAATAAATTGATAACTATTTATGTAAATAAAAAAAATTATTAACAATAACCAAGAAACAAACTGAAAAAATGAGACATTCACTCTATTGTGTTTACTAAACTTATTTATTTAAATAAATAAAAGACAAATCCATAAAAAAAAAAAAAAAAACTCATGACTTAAACGATAAATAAAAATGAAACTAACTCAATAAACTTATATCATAAAAAAATATCATACAAGGCCCGAAAACATTAGCAAAATATAAGGAATTGACATCTTGAGCGAAACCAACATCCAACTCAGGTCAACAAATCAAACATATGATCTAGAACATGAAATTGAGATGACCTCATAAATAGAAAATAAAAAAAATCAGCAAAAAAAAATTTGAAAAAAAATGATTAAAAAAAAGAACAAAGTCAACTTAGACTAATTATCTTTTAGATCTATGACTCGGGTCATGAGACCAGGGTGACTCTATTAAAAGCAAACCCAAAAAATACTAATAAGCAAGATTCTTAATCAAACAAATATTAAAATATGAAATAAAAAAAAAGAGTCAATAAAAATTGTCGCACCCGACATCGCGGCGGCTCTAAAAATAATTCTCTAATTATGGAAAAAAGAACAGATTTCTGGCATCATGTTCTTTTAGGAAAAAATATCTTGTTTGAGGAGTCGTCACCTAGTATTATGGTCACTAGGAACCCTAACTGGTCAACAGAGATTCTATGGCTCGGGACTGGTTACGTAAAAGGGAAGATATTATCACCCCTTAAACGTTCTTCCTAAAACAGATTACATTGCTGGTTTTGTCTTAAATTGTTAAATGTTTATTAGTTTATGCTATGATGATTTGTTTATAATATTCCCGACTCTGGCATCAGTGAATATTCGAGCTCGAATAATTCTAACTCTGGCGTTGGTAATAATTTGTAGCTACGAAAAAAATTAGATCAATATTTTTATTCCCTACTTTAGCGCCTATGAATAAATAAATAAAAATAAATTTATTTTTACGAATGCACATATATTTTTTTTTATTTTTTTGGGGCTGGGCCCAGCTCAGCCCACATGGGCTGGGCTAGACCCAGGCAGCCCAGCCCGGTCACTGGCCCAAGCCAGTGACCCGGCTGGGCAAAAATCAAAGAAAAACATGCATGAACAGATAGAGGAATTAAGGGAAATGAATTAAAATCCAAAGTAAACAGTAACCGGTGAATTAAAATGAAAAGCGGGAAGGAGAAGCTTACTTACCTGGTAGCTCTGAAAATACCGCAACAATGGTTCTAGTCACAGTGGTTTTCCTCTGCTTATGTTCTTCCCTTCTGCATGTATCCTCCTTCCTTTTATGCTTCTTCCTCTGGTTTTGGAAGCTGGTGCTGGAGAAGAGGCAGTCGATGGTGACGCTGGTCCTCTCTTCGTTTTTTAAGCTTCTTCCTCTGGTTTTGTTTGCGTTTTTCTTCTCTGGTTTCTCGTCTGCTCACTGTCTATGTGTTCTGAAGACGAAGGCGAAGCTGGGGTACGTTGGCTTTTTGTTCTCTTCCCCTGTTTCTGTCTCGTTTGCTTCTCCAGTCGTCTCCTCTGTTCTCCGTTTCTTTTTTTTCTTTTCGTCCCTGTCTTTCTTCGTCCCCTGTTCTAGGTCTGCTCTTCTATCAGTTTTTTTTTCTTTTGTTTACCCCTTTTCGGTCACTCACTCTCCAGTTTCTCTTCTCTTTTTTTTTCGGTCCTGTGATTCCTCCCCCCTGTCTCTGGTTTTTTCACTGTCTTTTTTTTCCTGCCGATCGTGGCTTTTCTTCTCCCCGGTTTTTCCCCTGCAGTCCTCTGTTTTTCTTTTTCTTCCTCCTGCGCTCTCTCATCTTCTCTGGCTTTATAGCCAGAGAATGCCAAGCATCTCCACTATTGAAACGGCTTCACAGCCATTACTGCCAGAAACGGCTCCTGAGGAGGAAGACGAAGAACGCGATTGACAAATTCTAAAACGGCGCCGTTTGTGTGATGGGAATATCCATTTTCAATCTGGTCACTGACGTTCTGAAATCATGTAATCAAGTCCCTAGGTAAATTGTAATTGGACCCTTGCATTTCGGCGCCATTTTCAATCTGGTCCTAGGATTTTAAATTTTGTAATTTCGACCCCCATTAAACTCCAAACTTTGATATTTCTTCAATTAAGTCCCTGATTTCATTAATTTAATTAAATCCAAAGTCCAATTAAGTCTAAAAACTTTCAAATTCTCTAATTAAAAACCCTTAATTGGATTAATTAAATTGATTACAAGCTCAATTAAGTCTCAAAACTTATCAATTCTCCAATTAAACCCTTAATTGGATTAATTAAATTAATTCCAAGCTTAATTAGATTAATTCCAAAGTTGAATTAAACCCCAAAACTTCCAATCATGTTGCTCTTAACCCAAATTTAAATTTATTCTTCATTTATTTCATTTTACTTGTTTTTCCATCATTATTATTATTATTATTTTCATCATCATCATTTTTTTATCATTTTTAGTAAATAAAATAATAATAATAATTAAAATAAAATGGTCAAAAATTAGGTTATAACAAAAAATAACAATTAAAAGAATCAAGACTAAATTCGACATAAACATAAATGCTTAGGGTTGGAATTGAAAAACAAAACAAAGCAATTAAGAAAATGATTCGAAACCAAAGAATAAAAATGAATCAAATGAGGACCAAATTCAATAAAAAAAAAATCAAACCACCAGGGATGAAATCAAAAATAAAATCTGATTAGAAATAATCAATGTAAATAAAATAATTGCAATTAAAAGAAAAGGTATTGAATTAAAAGAAAAAATATTATTGAAGGGCTAGTATAATCACTAGAAGGACGTCGAGACGCAATCCATTAATGCGGTGGAATCACATATTCAACCGCTGAAGTCATCGGCACGCGTCGCTTGAAGCAGTGGGAGCGGGCGACACGTGTTTAAGGCACACATCAACACTTTTTCTCTCTTTTTTTATTTGGTCAAAAAACAAAATGCCCTTTAGTAGCAAACAATAAATAACAAAAAAAACCATTATGAAATTAAAATCAAGCACTTGAAATCAAGGTTAAAAATTTGAATGGCATAGGTAATAGAGCAATCACATTGTTTATTAACTTGTAGGAAAAAGAAATTTCTCTTAAGACTTAAACAACAATAACATTATAAAAAAAAACATTGTTAAAATTAAAATCAAATTCCCATTTGAAGCTAAGGCTAACAAACTTTAATGGTAATTGGTAATGGTAGTATATTCTTAAATTGTTTATTAAAAAATCAAAATTAATATTAAGGCTCCTAGATCAATGATTTTGCCTTTATCTTCTTTGTATTTATGGGGGTGCTTTGGTCTTTTCTAACTAGATCATTGGTCATTAAAAGATTGTTTGGACGCCGTATTCTAAATCTTTTTATATATTTTTTTGCATAGTAAAATAGTGTTTTTACCTCCCCGATATCAACCAAAATTTAGAGTTATTGTCGAAGAGCTTGTTTGACTTTTCATAATTTTTTAAAACAAAAAAAATACTTTTTTAAGTCCCAAAAATAATAAAACATCGGCTTGTTGGACAAGGGTATTTTTAGTGATTTTCACTTCTTAAAGTATAAGTTAAAATATATATTTGAAAATCACAACCTTAAAAAAATGACAACACAATTAGGGTTTGCATTTAGGGAAATTTTTTTATAATTTCACAAGATTTTTTTCAGTAATCATTTAGGTGTTTATGGAGGCGTTTATTTATTTTTTACGATGACTTTTTTATATCTTTTTTAAAAAGCTTCTGAACATTGCTAATCACACACAAGCCATTGGGCATTTTTGTTGTATTTGTTTTTTTTTTTTTTTTTTCAATTTGACCGTTTTTATTATTTTGATTTGTTGTTTTCTTTGGTTAAAGTTGTTTTTTTCAATTCAATTTAATAACTTAATTGAAATTTTTTTTTTGCTCTCTAATTAAATTTTTTTTTTTTATTTTTATTTGCACCCTCATTTTCTTAATTAATTTTTTTAGACTCTTTTATGTAAATTGATTTTG